>NW_026652277.1:63525489-63557254 GCF_009828535.3 Hylobates moloch
TACCACTGGTAGAATTTGGCTGTGAATCCATCTGGTCCTGGACTTTTTGGTTGGTAGGCTATTAATTATTGCCTCAATTTCAGAGCCTGTTATTGGTGTATTCAGGGATTCAACTTCTTCATGGTTTAGTCTTGGGAGGGTGTATGTGTCCATGAATTTATCCATTTCTTCTAGATTTTCTAGTTTATATGTATAGAGGTAACACATATAATATTCTCTGATGGTAGTTTGTATTTCTGTGGGATTGGTGGTGATATCCCCTTTATCATTTTTTATTGTGTCTATTTGGCTCTTCTCTCTTTTCTTCTTTGTTAGTCTTGCTAGCAGTCTATCGATTTTGTTGATCTTTTCAAAAAACCAGCTCCCAGATTCATTGATTTGTTGAACTGTTTTTTGTGTCTCTATCTCCTTCAGTTCTGCTCTGATCTTAGTTTTTTCTTGCCTTCTGCTAGCTTTTGAATGTGTTTGCTCTTGCTTCTCTAGTTCTTCTAATTGTCATGTTAGGGTGTCAATTTTAGATGTTTCCTGCTTTCTCTTGTGGGTATTTAGTGCTATAAATTTCCCTCTACACACTGCTTTGAACGTGTCCCAGAGATTCTGGTATGTTGTGTCTTTGTTCTCATCAGTTTCAAAGAACATCTTTATTTCTGCCTTCATTTCGTTATGTACCCAGTAGTCATTCAGGAGCAGGTTGTTCAGTTTCCAAGTAGTTGAGCAGTTTTGACTTTCTTAATTCTGAGTTCTAGTTTGATTGCACTGTGGTCTGAGAGACAGTTTGTTATAATTTCTATTCTTTTAAATCTGCTGAGGGGTGCTTTACTTCCAACTATGTGGTCAATTTTGGAATAAGTGTGATGTGGGGCTGAGAAGAATGTATATTCTGTTGATTTGGGGTGGAGAGTTCTGTAGATGTCTATTAGGTCTGCTTGGTGCAGAGCTGAATTCAATTCCTGGATATCCTTGTTAACTTTCTGTCTCGTTGATCTGTCTAATGTTGACAGTGGGGTGTTAAAGTCTCCCATTATTGTTGTGTGGGAGTCTAAGTCTCTTTCTATGTCTCTAAGGACTGGCTTTAAGAATCTGGGTGCTCATGTATTGAGTCCATATGTATTTAGGATAGTTAGCTCTTCTTGTTGAATTGATCCCTTTACCATTATGTAATGGCCTTCTTTGTCTCTTTAGATCTTTGTTGGTTTAAAGTCTGTTTTATCAGAGACTAGGATTGCAACCCTTGCCTTTTTCTGTTTTCCATTTGCTTGGTAGATCTTCCTCCATCCCTTTATTTTGGGCCTATGTGTGCCTCTGCATGTGAGATGGGACTCCTGAATACAGCACACTGATGGGTCTTGACTCTTTATCCAATTTGCTAGTCTGTGTCTTTTAATTGGAGCATTTAGCCTATTTACATTTAAGGTTAATATTGTTATGTGTGAATTTGATCCTGTCGTTATGATGTTAGCTGGTTATTTTGCTCGTTAGTTGATGGAGTTTCTTCCTAGCATCAATGGTCTTTATTTTTTGGCATGTTTTTGCAGTGGCTGGTACTGGTTGTTCCTTTCCATGTGTAGTGCCTCCTTTAGGAGCTCTTGTAGGGCAGGCCTGCTGGTGACAAAATCTCTCAGCATTTGCTTGTCTGTAAAGGATTTTATTTCTCCTTCACTTATGAAGGTTAGTTTGTCTGGATATGAAATTCTGGGTTGAAAATTCTTTCCTTTAAGAATGTTGAATATTGGCCCTCACTCTCTTTTGGCTTGTAGAGTTTCTGTCGAGAGATCCGCTATTAGTCCGATGGGCTTCCCTTTGTGGGTAACCCGACCTTTCTCTCTGGCTGCCCTTAACATTTTTTCCTTCATTTCAACTTTGGTGAATCTGAAAATTATGTGTCTTGGAGTTGCTCTTCTCGAGGAGTATCTTTGTGGTGTTCTCTGTATTTCCTGAATTTGAGTGTTGGCCTGCCTTGCTAGGTTGGGGAAGTTCTGGATAATATCCTGAAGAGTGTTTGCCAACTTGGTTCCATTCTCCCTGTCACTTTCAGGTAGACCAATCAGATGTAGATTTGGTCTTTTCGCATAGTCCCATATATTTTGGAGGTTTTTTTCCTTTCTTTTTACTCTTTTTTCTCTAAACTTCTCTTCTTGCTTCATTTCATTCATTTGATCTTCAATCACTGACACCCTTTCTTCCAGTTGATTGAATCGGTTACTGAAGTTTGTGCATTCATCACATAGTTCTTATGCCATGGTTTTCAGCTCCATCAGGTCCTATAAGGACTTCTCTACACTGGTTATTCTAGTTAGCCATTGATCTAATCTTTTTTCAAGGTGTTTAGCTTCCTAGCGATGGGTTCGAACTTCCTCCTTTAGCTCAGAGAAGTTTGATCACCTGAAGCCTTCTTCTCTCAACTCATCAAAGTCATTCTGTGTCCAGCTTTGTTCTGTTGCAGGCAAGGAGCTGTGTTCCTTTGGAGGGGGAGAGGCGCTCTGATTTTTAGAATTTTCAGCTTTTCTGCTCTGTTTTTTCCCCATCTTTGTGGTTTTATCTACCGTTGGTCTTTGATGATGGTGATGTACAAATGGGGTTTTGGTGTGTATATCCTTTCTGTTTGTTAGTTTTCCTTCTAACAGTCAAGACCCTCAGCTGCAAGTCTGTTGGAGTTTGCTGGAAGTCCACTCCAGACTCTGTTTGCCTGGGTATCAGCAGCGGAGGCTGCATAACAATGACTATTGCTGAACAGCAATTGTTGCTGCCTGATTTTTCCTCTGGAAGCTTCATCTCAGAGGGGTACCCGGCCATGTGAGGTGTCTGTCTGCCACTACTGGGGGTTGTCTCCCATTTAGGCTACTCAGGGGTCAGGGACCCACTTGAGGAGGCAGTTTGTCCATTCTCAGATCTCAAACTCCATGCTGGGAGAACCACTACTCTCTTCAAAGCTGTCAGACATGGACATTTAAATCTGCAGAGGTTTCTGCTGCCTTTTGTTGGGCTATGCTGTGCCCCCAGAGGTGGAATCTACAGAGGTAGGCAGGCCTTCTTGAGCTGAGGTGGGCTGCACACAATTTGAGCTTCCTGGCCGCTTTGTTTACGTACTCAAGCCTCAGCAATGGCAGGCGCCTCTCCCCCCACCTCACTGCCGCCTTGCAGTTAGATCTCAGACTGCTGTGCTAGCAATAAGTGAGGCTCCATGGGTGTGGGACCCTCTGAGCCAGGCACGGGATATAATCTCCTGGAGTGCCATTTACTAAGACCCTTGGAAAAGCGCACTATTAGGGTGGGAGTGACCCTATTTTCCAGGTGCTGTCTGTCACGACTTCCCTTGGCTAGGAAAGGGAATTCCCTGACCCCTTGTGCTTCCCGGGTGAGGCGATGCCTCGCCCTGCTTCAGCTCTTGCTCGGTGGGCTGCACCCACTGTCCTGCACCCACTGTCTGACATGCCCCAGTGAGATGAACCTGGTACCTCAGTTGGAAATGCAGAAATCACCTGTCTTCTGCATCACTCACACTGGGAGCTGTAGACCGGAGCTGTTCCTATTCGGCCATCTTGGAACTGCCCCTGTGTTCTCTTTTGGTTTCTATTTGCATGGAATATCTTTTTCTTCTATCTCTTCAGTCTATGTGTGTGTGTGTGAGGGGGTTGTTTTGTTTTGTTTTGTTTTGTTTAGAGACAAGGTCTCACTATGTTTCCCAGGCTGATGTCAAACTCCTGAGCTCAAGTGACCCTCCCACCTCAGCCTCCCAAAGTGCTGGGATTACAGGTATGAGACACTGTGACCAGCAATAAAAGTTTAATTGTTAAGGAAAATAAAGGAATTCCTGGATCCACAACACAGCTCTTCCCTTGGAAAAGAATAAGAAGCCCTCTCAAGCTTGAGATGCTGGCATGAAGGAGTAATATTTTGTAATGTTTTTCTTGAAGAAAAAAAAAATGAACTTCTGTCTGATCTACCTAATAAAACCCAAAGAATCAGAGTATCATTCATGTTTGCTTTTTCAAGTCTTCATATTTAATCAATTAATTTTAAAGGTCAATAAAATCATGACTATACACAGGAAACAGATAAAAATAAAGTTAATGTGAGCCAAGGCACACCAGGTTAAGTCTGGTGAAAATAAGGGAATATTTAAAGAAAAATGTTTAGTTTTGCAAAACATGTTCCTTTTGACAAGTATTCATAGTTCATATATGAATGAGCCTAAATCACTGATCACACCAGCAATAAAACAGGTTCAAATTTCTGGTTGTCATATATTCATATGAATCAAAGTTCATATATTTTAAATGGTCTTTTTTTTTTTTTTGCCCTCTAAGGGGAGCTAAGTGAGATAAAATAAATTTTATAAGAAAGGGATTTGAAGGTGTCTTGAGACACACTAGAATGCATATGACTGCTAGTATAATAGAGTCCCATCTTCAGTTATAACAAGGCAAAAAGAGATCGGAGTGGGTGCAAAGAGCAGAGCGGGAAAGGGGCTGTAAGACCACAAGTTAAGATTTGTTTCTTGGCTTCATTTTTGCTAAGTGTCTAAGCCAACTTTTCTCTTCTAGTTGGTGGTTGTTTCCATTCACTTATGCCTTTACCAGTGGGGGACTGCCTCCTGCTGGCAAGATGTCTTCCAACATTTAGAGTATCAAAAGAAGTCCTGTGGAGTGACCCAGGTTTTTGTTTTGTTGTTGTTGTTGTTGTTGTTTCCTAAGTAAAAACAATTGAACTGAGCCTAGTAGCAGTTGCATAAACATGCTGGAAATGTGGGTGCAAACTAACTTATTTAATGTGGTTTTATTCTTAAAGATAATAGACAGTGTACATTTTTCCACTCTTTTTTTCCAAGATGCAAACTTTTTTTGCAGGTGAATTTCTTGAAAACACATTAGTTCTAAATAAAAGGTCAGATGAGGTCCTTTAATCTGAAGCTCCAGAAAGTTTCTATACAGTGGTTAATTCTGTAGCACTTTAACTTGCTTAGGAAGAGAGGTTGACTGATGACTATCTACCGTTTTCTTTCATTGATTGATTCCTTTGACCCTTGAAAACAGCAGCTTTAGAAGCAACTCATAATAACTCTTTAGATTATAGGAGGTCATAGTCTATAGATCTTCTGTTTTATGTGTTTGAATGTGCAGGAACAGGGAATCATTTTTTGTTTCCAAGACTCGCATTCTTACCAAATTAAAAAAAGTATCTTCACATAGAAATGCAGCATTTTTTGGTATTTTATAGTTGGCTAAGAGGTTTTGTCTTAGCTCTAGCTTCCTGTTTATGCATTGTGAATAATTTCAGAAGTTGGGTGGTAAAATCTCAAAGCAACAGAAGTTTAGAGAATCTATTCACCTAAGAACTTTGAAGTTTTATGAATGAGTGTGTGGAAAAGGAAAATTATTATTAGCCATTGTGATGGCAGACATTTCCTAGATTTCCTTCACTGGTAAGACTGTTATCTTACATCTATTTATAATGTCTAGAGAATAATGTTCCTTGAAGGAGTAGAGTAGAATTTAGTTTGGTTGTTGTTGTTCTTGTCCCATTTTATTCATTTAGCTAATAATTATTGGCCATTCTCTGAGTCCCATGCACTTTCTAGGCTACTTTATTTCTTTATGCTTTTACATGAGCTGTTATGTCTCTTCTTTGCCTTTCTAGCCCCTGCTCATTCTGCAAATGCAATTTAAGCATCACTTTCTCAAGGGATCCTCCTGTGACTCTTTCTATGTGAGTCACGCAGCCTTTCCTAGGCTTCCCTTGAGCGCCATGCATCCCTCCAACACAGTTCTATATCAAAATTGTTGATTTCTTTGTAGCTGTACCCCCAAATCCCAATAGGCTGTAAGATTTTTGAGGCAGGATCTGTGTTACATTCAGGTTTTTGCCTCAGCACTTGACAGCATGTCTGGCACATGGTAGAAGCCCAATGAGAATGAATGAAAGCATGTGTTCTGCCTTCCCCACCCTTGGGTAAGTCTAAAGAAAGATGAATTACATTTGAGATTTTATTGTATAATTAAATTACACTGTCAAAATAATTTTTAAAGCTGAAAGGAAATTCAGAGATCAGCTACAGGAAATTGAGGCCTAGTGAGGTGAAGAGAGTTGGCTAGGGTCATGCAGCTGCTTAGTGGCAAACTGGGATCGAAGCCCAGATCTCCTGCTGGCCAGCCCTAGCCCAAATATGGAGAAGCTTAGCTGCTATTTCCTCTTAAGAATATTTTGAAATCCAGACAAGAAGACTTAGCAATCTAAAAATGCTAATGAGGAGATAGCAAATTAAAACCGTTATGGAATGAATCTAACAATAATTATTCAAGGCTCTCTGGGAATGCCAAGAGGAGCCATCTGAGGTGGGCACAGGGCTGATTTCTTCCAAAGGGGCCATTGGTTTTCTAACTAGTGTTTGCTGCTTTAACTTTAACAAAGGTGGGTGTCCATACACCTCAAATTTAGCATAAGTTCAAAAAAAGCTAATCAATATGTTTATATCCCTAAGTTTATCAAACAAGTGATCTGAAATGTTTTTCACTTTTAATGTTCACCAATGATGGATGTAAATAGATTATTTTTGCTTCCTGCTTTGTGAGATCAGAAATCAATTGAGCCTTTTTCTAAAACAGGTCCCATGAAGAATAAAAATCTGATTTTTGGATGTGCTTCGAACTAGAAATTGACTAAGTAATGGCTAAGCATAGGGAAGCTTTTGTGAATGTTTAGCAACAGAGTGGTAAACTGGTATCAGTGATCTTGAATTCACCTGCGCATTTGTTTGGTTTGGCCAGCTCAGTGTTTTGAAATTTCAAAAATTGTTAACATTTAAAAATAAGGAGATTTTACATTTAAATTTCTGCCTTCTCTTAGGTGAGAAAATTCAGTGCATTAGATATACTTTCATATTAGTTTCCTACAGCTTCCCTAACAAATTAACATAAAATGTGTGGCTTCAAACAACAGGAATCTATTCTGTCACAATTCTGGAGGCCAGAAGTCTAAAATCAAGGTGTTGACAGGTCTGTGCTCGCTCTGAAGGTTCTATGAGAGAATTCTTTGCCAATCCCAGCTTCTGGTGGTTGCAGGCTTTCCTTGGCTTGTTCGTGCATAAGCAGAGTATTATAACTTCCGTGATATTAAATCCTAAAGTACTAATAGCATTTCAACTATTAAATCTGATTTTCATGAATTTGAATTATTTTTTTTCTAAATTTGAAGGGCATCTTAAACTTAAAAAAAAGTTTACATGTATAAGAATACTATAATTTTGGATTTGATAATAAAATAAGTATAGAAATAAAATATACCTAATATATAATTTTTTTTCACTAAAGAGCTAAATACATGTTTAATGTCAATCAAAAATGAAGCCAGCAGGTTTGGTGTCTGGTAAGTGCCCTGTCTTTTTTTGGAGACGGCAGGAATCAGGCATTCTTTTAAGACACCATGGTATTAAAAATGACTATATCTGCCAGGTCAGATTACAGGTGACTTCCTTCTTATTTTTTTTTGGGGTACTTTAAATAATTTATTAACCATAAAGTATATTATTTTTATAATCAAAAGTGAAAAGTTACTTTAAAAATTTGGAAGAATCCACCATTACATTTCAGACACTAATTTTGCATCCTTTAGTCTTCAATTTGTCCAATATTTTCAATTGCTTGAGAAAGCGAGATTTATTGCCATAAAACACAGCTTTTCAAATAGACATGAGAAATGAAAAGTGAGTTACTAAACATGCAGTCATGCCAGAAGTCACTAGGCCATATTATTCATCACAGTCTGACACCATGTTGTTTCTTTTAGAATGGATTTATGAGTGAAGACAGACATGCTATCTCTTTGCATGTATTGGAATACAGTTGACCCTTGAACGATAAGGGTGTTAGGGGTACTGACAGTCAAAAATCGATGTATAACTTTTGACTATCCAAAAACTTAACTATCTGTAGTCTGCTGTTGACCAGAAGCCTTACCAACAACATAAATATTTGATTAGCACATAATTTGTGTGTTATATGTATTAAATACTATATTCTTACAATACAGTAAACTAGAGAAAGGAAAATGTTATTAAAATCATAAGGAAGAGAAAATATATTTACTATTCATTAAGTGGAAGTGGATCATCATGAAGGTCTTCATCCTTCTCCTCTTTACATGGAGTACCCTAAAGGGGAAGAGAAAGAGTAAGCATTGGTCTTGCTGTCTTGGGTGGCAGAGGTGAAAGAAAATTCACATATAAGTGGATACACACAGTTGAGACCCATGTTGTTCAAGGATCAACTGAATTTGCTATGAATAAATCTAGGAGATCCTGTGAGTTAGAAATTCAGTTACTCAAAAACTTCTGCAGAAAATGACTGTTGTTCAAAGTAAACCGAAAAGGACTCTTAGTGTTTTTGTTTAATCTCATTTTTGAGTGATCCTAAACATGCTTTTAGTTCTTGAGTGAAAAAAACCTTTTATATATATATTAGATCTATTTTACCACGAGATAACTATTTATATTTTATTTTAAAACCTACAATTTTATTTATCTTATATATTTGAACTTCTTAAAATTTAGGGTGCACTTACAAATTTAGAAAAACATAGAATCAGTTCAAATTCATGAAAATCAAATTTTTACTTTTTGAAATGCTATTATTACTTTAGGATTTAATACCATCAAAGTTAATAAGACTATGCTTAAAAGAATACCAGATTTAATTAACTGATAAAAAATAACTTGTCAATGACATTTTGTGCCTTTACGTAGATTGTCTTTGTTTTGTGTGGCTATAACAGAATATCCGAGACTGTGTAATTTGTGAAGAACAGAAATTTATTTCTCAGAGTTCTAGAGGCTCAGAAGTCCAAGATCAATGTGACAGCAAGTTTGGTATCTAGTAAGGGCCAGTCTCTGCTTCCAAGATAGCACTTTTAATGCTCCCTCTCTGGTAGGGAGGGAAGAACACTGCTCCTAACACAGCAGAGGAGCAGAAGAGCAAGAGAGAGCCCACTCCTACAAATCCTTTTTTTGTAGTGGCATTAATCCACTGAGGAGAACAGAGCCCTCACGACTTAAAGACTTCCCAAAAGGTCCCCACCTCCAACACCACTACACTGGGCATCAAGTTTTCAACACATGAATTTGGGGGATACATTTATACCATAGCATGGATCATGCTATAATGACCTTGAAAATGCTTAGAGACAGTGTTAGAGTAAATTAAAACATCCTACCTTGTTTGCATTATTCATTTGCTTAGGAAAAAATAGTACAAAATTTTCATATGACTAAAGTGCTGGCATGGACTTGAGAGGTAAGAAAATATCATCACTTAATAGCTGAAATACATACCTAGAAGTTAAGTATTCTGACCAGGCTCACACAGTTAATGGAGAGCAGATCTGTTACTAGAATGGAATGCTAGTACCATTTCATTTTAGGAAAAGTAAAAAGAAAAATAAACATTTATTAAGCATTTATTATGGACTCTTGCATGTTTTCTCAGAAATCTTTTGAAGTGAAAACCAAGACTTAGGAAGGTGAAGTATCTTGCCCAAGGTCACATAGCTGACTAGTGTTGGAACTATGATCCAAAATCAGGACTGTCTCGATAATAAAATTTAAGAGATTACTAAGTGGAGAAGAGATACATTTCCTGAATGGTGAAGTAGGGACCTCCAAAAATCTATTTCTCAATAAAAGCAACAAAAACAATTGCAAAAATTATCAAAATTAACTTTTGCAGAACTCTGGAAATTAAACAAAGCTTAAGCTATCTGAAGAGTGTTTATTTAAGAAAAATAGTTGAATCTTGTTAAGAGCAGAAAGATTTGTGGCATTTTAACTAGCCTTATTTTCCTTCCCCCATCCTCAACTTCACGGTAGCCTTGAAGGCAAGAAGCTTTGCAAGCACAGTAGCTTTGAAAGCCAGCAGCCTAGTGGTCCCTGGAGAGGGCAGATGGCTTTGGAACTTCCCCAGTGCCCATGTCCAGAGATTTATTATGATTTGACCTGTCTGACCGCTCCTTGAAAACCCCATTCATAGAGCTTGTTTTATTTAACCTGATGCAGATCTTGCTTTGTGGGAAAAGCCATTCCCTTTTCCCAGGATGTTTGTTGAAAATAATCAGTGGCAATTGCTTAGCATCACAGTTGTTGGAGGCAATGGTACCAGATGGGTGCCTCAAAAAGGAAAATCTGAAGAATGAGAGGTTAATAGGGGACTTTGAAAATCTTCAACATTTTCCTGGGAGTCTAGAAGGCCATGCACGTGTGCATGACCAGGAAAGATCTGAGATGGCCCTACTGTCTTGCCTCTGACTGACCTCAAGACTCTGTATAAACAAGCAGTGAAGATGAAGGAAGAACTGTAAACTGCCAAAGTGTTGACATCATACTGCAATATACACACAGAATCTCTCAGAAAAGGGTGGAAAATTTGTTGATTCAAGTCATTTAGGAAAATCTCTGTCAAATCATTAGCTGACCACTAAGCTAATCAAGAAGGTACTTATGTGGCTGCAAATAAAAAACAATATAGATTTTACATAATTAGTCAGCAAAGTGACTAAACAAACAGCAGCAACAACAAACTCTGGGGAGAGGGGAGAATCTTATTTCTGGGATCACCACATTATATTATTTAAAATATCCAGTTTCCAATAAAAATTATGATACACACAAAGAAACAGGAAAGTATGACACATACACAGGAGAAAAGAAGTAGATAGAAGCTATCCCTGAGGAAGCCCAAATATAGAACTGACTAGACAAGGACTATAAATCAGCTATTACAAATATGTGCGAAGAATTAAAGGAAACAGTGTCTAAAAAGTTAAAAGAAAGTATGAATGCAATGTATTACCAAATACAAATATCAATAAAGTAGTGGAAATTATTAAAAAGAACCGAATAGAAATTCTGTAATTGAAAAGTTTAATAACTGAAATTGTAAAAAAAAATTGGCTAGAGAAGCTCAACAGCATATTTAAGCTGGCAGAAAATAAATCAGTGAACTTGAAGATAAGTCAATTGAGATAATCCAATATAAGAAGTAGAATAAAAAAATAGTAAAAGGACAGAACCTCAGAGAACTTAGAGATACCATCTAGCATACCAGCATATGCATAATGAGAATCCCAGAAGGAGAGGAAAGAAAGAAAGAGGCTGAAAATTTAAATAAATCAGGCAAAAAATTCCCAAATTTGATGGAAAACATTTATCTACACATCCGGGAAGCCCAATGAACTCCATGTAGGAAAATTTCCAAAAGGCCTACACTTAGAAACATCATAGTCAGACTACTGAAGCCAAAGAAAAAGGGAGACGGATCTGGACAGCAGCAAGAGGAAAATGACTCATCACATACAAGTTGTCCTGAATAAGGTTGGCAGCTAATATCTCATCAAAAACCACAGAGACCAGAAAGCAGTGGGAGGAAGTATTCAAAGTGTAAAAGAAAAAAATAAGCCAAGAATTCTCCATCCAGCAAAACTATGCTATAAAAATGAAGGAAAGGAATAGCCACTTTTGAGGAGAGTTTGGCATTTTTTTAATGAAGATAAAGTCTTAGCATACAATTAAGCCTCATGCTTCTTGATATTTACTCAACTGGTTTGAGAGTTTACATCTACACAAAAACCTGCATGTGAATGTTTATAGCAACTTTATTTATAATAGCCCTAAACTGGAAGCAACCATGATACCCTTCAATAGGTGAATGGATAAACAAAACTGTAATACATCCATATAATGGAATATTACTCAGTGATAAAAATAAGTGAGTTAGAAACCATAAAAAGACATGGACAAACCCTAATGCATATTGCTGTTAAGGAAGTAAGTCTGAAAAGGCTATATACTGTTATTCCAATTATATTACATTCTGGAATAAACAAAGCTTTCGAGACATTAACAGTTCAGTCGTTCCCAGGGATTCAAGAGGAGAAGAGGAAATGAATAAGGGAAGCATAGTGGATTTTTAGGGCAGTAAAACTATTTTGTATTATACTATAATGGAAGGATACATGACATTATGTAATTTCTTAAACTCATAGAGCTTTATAGCACAAAGAATAAACCTTAATGTATACAAATTTAAAAAGCATTTAGGAGGTGGAAAATAAAAAGTATTACAAGGAAGAAACAGTGATTTTGACAAGATAATCTAACTATATTACAAGTGTATGAAATAATCTCAGAGAAAGGAGTGGAAGAAGAAGATACTAAGTAACTTTGGACCTGGGTAGAGTTTGTAAGACTAAGGGCAAAAGAAACTTAGCATGAGCATTGTACCATAATTGATGAAGTTCTTTGCCACAGTGGTACAGGTTAATACATACAGTATACCTAGGTGTATACTGGAATTGAACAATTAATTGAATAGATGATGGATGGTTGGAGCTGGATTTCTCGCTGTTGGAGGGAGAATTTACCAACAAGCAAATGGAGGAGGATAGAACGATTCGTGTGTAATGGAATAAGCATCAGTGTGAACTCATGTTAATATAAATACGTGTATACACAAGCATTAGAATACCACCACATATTTCCTCGCTTTCTTAGCTGAGAGGGCCTGGCAGCAACAACACCACAGGAGCAATGAGCACACCTAGCATCCAAGTCTTGATTTCTAGTACTATTCTCCAATAAATGGAACCAGGGCTCCTTGGATAAATTACTGGTTCTAGGAATGGAGCAGTTAAGTTACAAAAGTAGCATCTTATAGTGCCAGGAAGTAAGGAGATGCTAAAACAAAAACAAACTTACGTTTATGGGATATCTCAAAAGGAGAGAGGAGCCAACTGAAAGAGCTCAAATGGCCAAAGCAAAGACAATTTCCACAAGATAAATAAAATAGTATTGGATTATGATATGGTTTCACTCTGTGTCCCCACCCAAATCTCACCTTGAATTATAATCTCCACGTGTCAAGGGTGTGGCCAGGTGGCCCCATGGGAGCAGTTTTCCCCATACTGTCCTTGTGGTAGTAAATAAGTCTCATGCAATCTAATGGTTTTATAAATGGGAGTTCCCCTGCACACTCTCTCTTGCCTGCCACCATGTAAAGCGTGACTTTGCTCCTCCTTTGTCTTCCTCCATGATTGTGAGGTCTTTCCAGCCATGTGGAACTGTGAGTCAATTAAACCTCTTTTCCTTTATAAATTACCCAGTCTTGGGTATGTTAAAGACATAGCAGCATGAGAACAGGCTAATACAGATTATAACCCAAAGTATAAGATAAATTTCCATGAGTCCATAATCATATAAAGAAACAATTGAATAAATAAATAAGCAAGGAAAAGGAAAAATTTCCCTTGAAGAAGAATTTTAAATAATTTATGTGGATATTCTGCCATCTTGGAGGGGGGGCATAGATCTCACTCTTTAAGGACTTTCTTCCAAAGAGTATAGTATGAAAGAGGTGGGGGAAGAGTAACTTTATGGAAAAACCTGCAAAACACTATGCTAGCCAGATGATCAAGGTCAATATCAACAGTGATAAGTCATGTGATAGTGTGTACCCTTGATGTGATGTGATGAAAAGGGCACTTTACTCCTGTGGCCTTCCTTCCAAAAATCCGTTAGCCCAGTCCCATCATGAGACAATTTCCAATGGAGGCAAAAATAGAAAATAGCTTACCAGTAATTTAAAAACCTGTCAAGGCCATCAAAAACAAAGTCTGAGCCAAGGAGAGGTGACCCAAAGCTGCTTTAGGACTGAGCCACAGTCATAGCCAAGAGGAACTGAAGGAGACATGACAATAAAATGTACTGCGATGTCCTGGATGGGATCCTGGTACAGGAAAAGGACATTAGGGAAAAACTAAGTAAATCTGAATAAATGATGCATTTTAGTTAATAATGTATCAATACTGGTTTATTTACTGTAACAAATGTCCCATGCTAACGTAAGATGTCAGTAATAGGGGAAACTGTCCGGGGCACATGGGAACTCCCTGTACTATCTTAATTTTTTTGTAAATGTGAAATTTTTTTAAAAGGCAATTTTTTTTTTTAAAAAAAAAGGGGGGGGCGAAGAAATTTCAAAAGTTTCAAACAAGATAGAAACTTTCAAATAAGCAAAAGTTGAATGAATTCATTATCAGACCTGCCTTACAAAAAATACTAAAGGGAGACTTTCAGACAGAAATGAAAAGACACTAGACAGTTACTTATACCATATGAAGAAATAAATAGCACTGAAAACAATAACTACATAGGTCGATATAAAGGAGAGCATACAAATGTATTCTTAAGTCCTCTTCTTCTACTATTGAATTTAGAAGACAATTGCATAAAGCAGTAACTACAAAATGATGTTGATGGGCGTATAATGTATAAAGATGTAGTTTGTATGACAATAATATCACAAAAGAGGATGAAAGGATCAGAGCTATACTGGAACTAAGGTTTTGTATACCAGTGAAATTAAGTTTGTATGAATCCAAAGTAGTTTGCTTCAGTTAAGGTGTTAATTTAAATCCCCAGAGGAACTGATAAGAAAAAAATTTCAAAATACACAGTAAAATAAACAACAAGGGCATGAAAATGGTACAGTAGAAAATAACTATTTAACTACAAAGAGAGCAGTAATAGTGGAATAGAGAAACAAACAAAAAGATATACGACATATAGAAAACAAATACCAAAATCACAAATGTAAACCTTACCTTATCAGTAATTACATTAAACATAAATATATTAACCTTGCCAATCCAAAGGCAGAGACTTTAGAATGCATAAAGAAACTGGATTGTCACGTGCAAAAGAATGAAGTTGGACCTTTACCTCATAACATAGGCAAAAATGAACTCAGAGTGGATTATAGACCTAAATATTTATGGAAGTATTTATGACCTAGGGTTAACCTATGGCTTCTTAGATATGACACCAAAAACATAAACAACAAAAGAAAAAATAGATAAATTGGATTTTATCAAAATTTTAAAAACTTTTGTACTTTAAAGAATGCTATTAGGAAAGCGAAAAGACAGCCCACAAAATGGGAGAAAATATTTAAAAATCATGATCCAATAAGGGCTTTCTCAACCCTGCAACAATAATAACAACAATTTAAAAATGGACTAAGGACTTGAATATACATTTCTCCAAAGATATGTAGACAGAAAAGAAAATGAAAAATGCTGAACATCATTTGCGTTTCACTAGAGAAATGCAAATCAAAACCACGATGAGATACTATTTCACACACACTAGGATGGCTAAAATAAAAAAGATAGACAATAGCTAGTGTTGATGAGAATATGGAGAAATTGGAACCCTCATACATGCTGATGGGATTTCAAGATGGTACGACAACTTTTAATAAGTGTATCAGTTCCTCAAAATGTTAAACATACAGCTTTTATATGACCCAGCAATTCCACTCCTTGGTATATAGCCAAGAGAAATAGAAACATGTCTACACTTGTGCATGAATGTTTATGGTAGTGTTATTCATAGCAGCCAAAAAGTAGAAATAATCCAAGTGCTCATCAATTGATTAATAGAGAAACAAAGTGTAATATATCCATACAATGGGATGTTTTTTAGCAATAAAAAGGAATGAACTACTGATCCATGCTATGACATGGATGAAACTTGAAAACATGTCAAATGAAAGAAGCTAGAAACAAAAGACCACATATTGTATAATTCCATTCATAGTAAATGTTCAAAATAGGCAAATTCATAGAGATGGAAAGTAGATTAGTGGTTGCCAGGGTTTGGGGTGAGAAGGAATGGGAGAGTGACTGCTAATGAGTCTAGATTTCTTTTCTGGATTGGTGAAAATTTTGTTTTGTTTTGTTTTTTGAGACAGAGTCTCACTCTGTCTCCCATGCTGGAGTGCAGTAGCTCAATCTCAGCTCACTGCAACCTCCGTCTCTCAGGTTCAAGTGATTCTCCTGCCTCAGCCTCCTAAGTAGCTGGGACTACAGGCACGCACCACTATGCCCGGCTAATTTTTGTATTTTTAGTAGAGACAGGGTTTCACCATGTTGGCCAGGCTGGTCTTGACCTCCTGACCTCGTGATCCACCCTCCTCGGCCTCCCAAAGTGCTGAGATTACAGGGGTGAGCCACCATGCCTGGCTGAAAATGTCCTTATAATTAGATGGCGATGATGCTTGCAGAGCCATGTGAATGTAATAAAAATCCACCAAATAGGTCAGGCACAGTAGCTCATGCCTATACTCCCAGCACTTTGGGAGGCCAAGGCAGGCAGATTGCTTGAACTCAGGAGTTTGAGACTAGCCTGGGCAACATGGTGAAACCCCATCTCTATAAAATAGACAAAATTTAACTGGGCATGGTGGTGCATACCTGGAGTCCCAGCTATTTGGGAAGCTGAGGTGTGAGGATTGCTTGAGCCTGGGAGGTGGAGGTTGCACTGAGCTGATACTGCACCACTACACTCCAGCTTGGGCAACATAGCAAGACCCTGTCTCAAGAAATAAAACTAAATTAAATTAAATCCACCAAATCATATATCTTAATAGGGTAAATTTTATATTATGTGAATTCTGTCTCAATAAAGCTGTTATAAACATTCAGTCAATGATACATTTTTTAAAAAACAAAAAACCTTTATTTTATGCATAAATCTTTCATTTAGATTTAAAATGTCTGTTTAAACATATCTTGACGTAGTCTTACCACTGATTTTACATCTAATTACTGAACTGTCAGGTTGAACATATAAAATAATTTGAACACATGAAATGAATGCTATCAAGGAATCAAAGTACTCCAATGTATCTTTTTAGAAATGTGACAATGCTTTTCTGAATTCCTTCATCCTTTCTTGCTTTATGTCTGATCTCTTCACTTTCTAAGCACATTTGTCTATATTTTTGAAGTGTGAGGACTCTGTTCTGTTTCCCATCTACATCCTAACATTTAATTAAGTATTTAAAAGTTAATTCTTTAGGCAAAGTGACCTTTTCTATATGCCCTGCCTCCACCTGCCCCCCCAGTCCCATCCTCACCATCCTACAGGCCCCTTAGAAATTTCCATCATCCCAATTCAGCAATACCTGTATAAATGAGTTTATAAGTTGACATTTGGGCCTAGAATAAGCTTGAAGAGATGCCAAAGGCACTTGGTCCAATTAAAATCACAATATTAACAGGAAGACTTTCCTAAGGATTTCAGGCTTCACTGACAAGACCTACAGACTTATTAGGGAGAATTTTTTATTTACTTTTTATTTTTTGGCTTTAGGAAATGGCTGTGTGATGATAAGCCAAAATGATACTTGCATGATTAAGGGAACTTAGGTTAGGTTGACAAAAACCTATAGGTTTTACTCTCTCCTCACCCATCCTAGCAAATTATATGGAAATTAAATGGGCTCTAGTAAACATTGGACACTTTTTAAGGAAAACAGATTTTTCAATCTGAATAGAAATTTTTCAACCATTTGCAATTTTATGAAAATGTATCATTTGCATGCTACAATTTGTTAGAATCCAAAGAAACTTTCCAAAGGTCCCATTTGATTGAAAGATAATTATACTTGTAGAACATGGAATACCAGTTTTTTGGACCAAGTTTTATAAATATGGGCCAAACCTCTATAAATATCTATTAAGATTTTCAGTATGGAAAGGAATGTAACCTAAGATCACATGCAAGAAGAGGATGAATAAACGTCCAAAGGGAGCCAACAGACTTGAGGATTCAGAAAGGCTAAGAACCTCAGATAACTATCACCTCCGCAAGACACGCAGCTGCAGGGGAAGGGAATGATGCTGAGGTCAAGTCTGTCCACTCCTGGGCCACAGCCAGAGTTTCTGACATGACAAAGCTTGAAATTAAATTGACATGTGACACAAACATGCAAACTCCTATTCTGGGCATGGGCTTTTTTTAATAAGCTCATCAAGGTTGGAGAAAAAGCCCTTTTTCTCTGTACTTTGAGCTGTTAGTCTTGCTGCCAAATGTGATGTCTTTGGTTTAACTTGGGGGATGATGGTTTACAGACTTCTAGTAGTATCTCAAGAAAGTCAACGAGGTCAAACACAGACTTTTGTGGGGACTTTAAAACCTTACCTGAGGAAGCATATTCAACCCTCCAAGCAGTTTACACATTTCATGTTGCATGTTGATGATGATATCCATGTAGAATGTTTTAGAATTTACCCAAAATTTTTACAGGCAAAATTTTATTTATTCTCCACAACAAACCTGTGATGTATTTGGGGCAGGTGTTTTTATCTGCATTTTACATTTGGGAAAACCAAGACTCAGATGAGTTGAACACTGTGCTTGTGCTTAACCAGGCAATCATTGGTTGATTGAGGCCTAAAACCAGGTCTCTTGACTGCAATTTCAGAACGTGTTGCACAACCATATTCTCAGCTTGGGATGCACAACAAAATCACCTGGGTAGTATTAAAAGAAAAAAAAAAGTCTGATGCCCTGGCTGAACCCAAAACAAATGAAATCAGAATAACTGGGTGTGGGCTCCAGCAACAGTATTTAACTTAGCTCTTCAGATAGCTCCAATGTATAGTCAAGCCTGAGAACTCTGTCCTAAGATACCACATTTTCTCAAACAAAAGTGGCATTTGAAAGCTGTAACATACAAGAGGCCAAAATGTGACAATTCAAAGGTTTTAAGATTTTCATTGTTTTATCCAACAATTATTTATTCTTCTATGTGTCAAGTATTATTCTAGAAGGTGGGGACACCATAGTGAATAAGATAGATTTTCTGGCAGTCTGGTTATCTCATTGACATGGCTATTGGACCTTCTCTCATGCTGCTAAATCTTCCTCACTCTTGCACCACTTCTAAATTTGACCCTGATGCCGATCACTTTCTTCCTACACAGGATTCAGAGCACCATGAAAGAAAAGGTATGCATGAACACTAAGAAATCTTCTGGTGCATAAATAAACACGTGAAAAATTCCAGTCACAGCTCAGTGTGAAAAAAAGAAATCTTATTCTGTTACATGATATACTTTGTTCTTCTTGACTTGGCTGCTAGGAGGCTCAGAACTAAATGTCATGCACAAGTCTAGATGGTTTCCTTCACTGCATCTCTTCCTGCACATTTCCCTCTGTAGGAGTCTAGGTCCAGGCAGCCCTCCTGGTTAGAGAGAAGCAGTCTACTTGAACGAGGTCATTGTGGAGAGTTCAATAAAGGTGTGAGGAGGGTTAAGGGAAACTAACATGTTTTGATGGAATATCCTGGAGCTAGCTGTTGCTGGAAGCAAGTCATTCCTGCTTAGGTCTGCGGGAGAAAAGAGAAGAAATAGTGACTGAACAAATGGAAGGAGCTCGCAGCTGCCAGAGAGGGCTGCCCAGGGGGGCTGTGGCCATTGATGGAGGACCACAACCACTGCCAATTGGTGTAGGAAGGAGCCTGGACCAAACATCCCAACATCTTTCTCATCTTTCCTTTCAATCTCCTATCTGAGATCTCTGTTAGCTAGAACAGTCAGAAACCAGAGGATAAAGGGGCACAGTTGATAGAGTCTATAGAGGACAGTGTCCAGGGTGCAGCTCAGAATGAAGGATGGAAGGGCAAGTGGAGACCATTCAGCACACTGTCCCACCTTCCTCACTAGCCACTGAGTCTTGTATTTCATTTAAGTGGGTTTTATTACAAATGTGTTATTTATGTTTTCTGCTTCTTATGTTTTTTAAATGTAAAATTAGGTTGAGAATAAGAAAATGAAGGAGTAGAGGTTTAGAAATAAATGGAGCAAACCTTAAAATAACAGTATTTCTTGTGGTTGAAAACACATAAGGGAAATATAAGATCATCACTATCTTCCCTCTATCCATATTCAGATTTTAGGAATTCTTGAGGGAAACAACTGGACACTGTCATTTCTATGATTGAATCATGTCTCTTTGTCTTTCTCACAGTTGTATGCTCCATCCAAAAGTCTTAGGCTAAACTAGAGGGTGAAGTTTTTTCTGACAGATCTCTGTGTTGCTCTTTGGGGATTTGACTGGAGTAAATCCTCCTGCCATGTGTTTTAAACTCAGCTACAAAAATTTGGAACTCTATGTGCCTCTTTTGGGTTTGTTTTTGTTTGTTTTATTTTGTTTTACATGCTCTTTGTTTAAGATTTTGGAAACAGAAAGTGTTAAGAAGAAAATAATGGTTCCTGAAAACCCCCACCTAACAGTAACCACTGTAAACACTTGAACATGATTTCTTTATGTCTCTACACTTATTTATTGGTTTCTTTTAAAATAATCAACACACCACCACCACCACAACATCTAGCAATTATTGAGTACTTATTAAGAGCTTGGCATTATTCTAAGCACTTTACTATATGAAGCAGATATTCTTATAAGCTTAATTGTACAGATAAGGAAACTGAGGCAGACAAAGGATCTATGATTTGCCCAAAGTCACGTGGTGAGTACATGTCAAGACTGGGATTTGAACAAGAACACTATGGCTTAAGTGCTCACGCTCCACGTCACAAAATACAGTGACAGGACAGCAGTTAAAAACAGGAGCCGCTGAAGGAGGAACAAAGGGGAGACCATAAAATGGATTCAGGAATTTTCCAGTATTGATTAAAAATTCCTAACCACAAAACCCTTTTTCCTTGCTTCTGGTAACTCCACAAAACTGGCTCTAAGGTGTGTGTGGGTTCTTTTTGTTTTAGCTTTTATCTCAGTTTCAGGGGTACATGTGCAGGTTTGTTCTGTAGGTAAGTTGCCTGTCATGGAGCTTGGCATACGGATTATTTCGTCACCCAGGTAATAAGCATAGTACTTGATAGGTAGTTTTTCCATCCTCGCCCTCCTCCCACCCTCTGCCCTCAGGTAGGCCCTGGTGTCTATTGTTCCCTTCTTTGTGTCCGTGTGTACTCAATGCTTAGCTCCCACTTATAAGTAAGAACATGCAGTGTTTGGTGCTGTAAGTTTTGAAGCCAGCAATTCCAAAAGGGGAGCCTGGTCAGTTACAAATGTTTGATGTTCATAGATTAAAAACAGATAAAATGATCAACAAAAATACAGCTATTGTTGATATGATGACCAGGCAGAGGTAATCGTATAAATACTTGGCCATGGTATAATGTAACTGATGATGCTATTTGTTCATCTATTTAAGGGTTCATTCCTTTCAAGCACCTATTATGGGTCAGGCACTGTTTTAGGTGTTAACAATACACTGGTGAGTAAGAGTGAGTGAGATGAGTTTTTGAGTTAGGAATCTGACAGATGATAAGTAGGTAAATACATTTTTTAAACACTTTATTTAAAATAGGGGGAGACGACTGACAGTACCGGGGTGCAGAAAGAAATGCTTATCTCACATGGGGCAAATGATGAATTTTGTGGGCTGTGTCTTGTCGCATTCTCTCAATAAAGACCAATGTCATTTCAGCCAAGGGGAATTAGGAAAAGACAATTACATGGGGACCAGCACAATCTTTCACCAAGGATTGACCTGCAGAGGTAGATTTTAGATTCTAAGAAAAAATAGAAGGACTTCATGTCCTTTAATCATCTGTAAATATAATTTTAAGATGTTTTTTCTCTAAGGACTGGTAAGAATTGGGTAGTATGCTGGTGAGGTCCACCACTAATGATCACTTGAAGTAAAATGTGGACCAGTGGTTCTGAAACATGAGCTTACATCTCAGTCCCCAAGAGGGCTTGTGAAAACACTGATTCTCTGCCCAGCCCATGAGTTTCTGATTTAGAAGGGTCTGGGGTGGGGCCCAAGAATCTGCATTTCTGACAAGTTCCCAGGGGCTGCTGCTGCTTCAGGGATCACTCTTTGAGACCCACTGATGGGGATCCATGGACCTTATGAGAAAGTTTGGGTGATGGCTGTGGTGAGGATTGAAGGGGTAGAAGTAGAATCCTGGGAGTAAGGTTGAAATCCTCTTTTAAAAACTGAGTGGTCTAACCTAACCTGTCTTTTTAGAAAGCCGTTCAATCTCCACGTAGAAGGGAGCTAAAGAAGTGCTTGTCCCAAAGTAGGGCCAGGCACTTCCCTGGAGAAATTGTTTTCAAATGTCTATAATGTTTAAACAAGTTCTATTCCATTAGCTTGGCCAAAACTGTTTTAGCTTGGAAAACCTTCGGGAACATGTAAACACTTTTGTCAGACATATATTTTATGTTGGTAAAAAAACAATCACAGATTAATAAAATTATATTTTATACTGTTAAAACCCCTTACATTATACATGAGATTTTCCAAATCAATGAAAGGCTCTTTGTAACCATTATTTTAACAGGTACATAATTTTCCAGCATGTGGTTATTCATAATTTACTGAATTATTTCCCTTTTAGAGATTTCTAGTGTTTTTGCTCCTATAAATGATGGTATAATAAATAATTGCCTACATAGATCTTTGCTCACATTTCTAATTATTCCAAATTGCTAGAAGCAAAATTACTGAGTCAAAAATGAACATTTCTCATGTACTAGAACATATTCTCATTTGCCATTTCTAGTTAAGAGACATTTAAATTTATTTTAATGTGAATACTGTTGCAAAGACATTGTTTGCCATTGGACTATCACTAAGCCTTCTTGTTCTCAAAAATAAGAAGCAAATGATTCATCTAGAAGGAAAAGAAATTTCACATCAAAGTCTTGAAAGAAAATTCATGAAAGTCACCGTGAAGAGGCAATAAACAGAAAACACTGCCACACAACACACAGCAACATTTCTGAAAAAGCATCTTTAAGCATCTCGCTGTTCTTGGTGTTGCATCTCTATAGCAGCTGCTTCTCCCCACAATTCTCTGCCTCGTCTGTTTTTCCTTCCAACCTCAGCTCATCTCTCTCACCTTGTACTTCTGCCTTCCAGGTCCGGGTCTATACTCCTCTCACACAAAACCCCTAAGCCTTTCTGTCTTTTATGCCTTAATTTCACCCAGACCCTGTTTAGAGCAGTGAAGGCCCAGAGTCTGGCTGAGCCAAAAATTCTCTTTAGGAGGCTCTGGAGAGGGAAGCCTGTGAAAATTGTGGGAACATACTGTAGGTTGGCTTTGGCTGAAAGCTGCCATTTAGCTTCAGTGTCAGCCTCTAACTTTGGAAGGCAGCATAGCCAATTCTTTCAGTCTCATTTCTGGCCTCTCTGAACTTGTGTCAGCTCAGTGATTTCAGGATTGGGTAAGTTACAATCACAGCTATCACATCTAGTCATCTTAGTAAAGTCAATCAGATAAACAAAGGATGTCAGTCAAATTAATTAATGTCTGAATACTCACTTTCAAGTGGAGGTGAGCATTCTTGATGTAACTTGGAGTAAAAATCTGTGTGTGTTAATATATTTAAATTATATTTATTTGAAATATGTATACACTTATTAATTACAATCATATGATATTACAATAATTTCTGATTATTGTAAAAGGTGTTTATTCTATGTGTTAAAAACAATAAGAATTTCTGTTAAATAGGTAAATTGATTCACTATTATAGAAACATGAAGAGAGTGTGTTAGCTAGATGACTTAAGGGAGAGTGTTATGTCCTTTTCTAGCCAACACATGCTTCTAAAACTTGAAATTGTAATACAAGGCATAATAATAGAGGTCTGTTTTCATGACAATTTGAGTGTTTGTGAAAAACATTTTGAATACTAACATTCCTAACTTTAAACAAAATAACCTTAAATCAACTATTTAATTTTGAGTAATTTAATCTCATTTAGGCTATGATTCTTTTAAGAAAAGGAATTTTTAGAGTTTTTGTGAATGAATTAAAAGCAGAATGTCAACTTTTCTATCTCAAAATTTTACAGGGAGGAAAACCCTCATAATCAAGTACAGCAGCATCCATGGTAAATCTTGGATCCAGATGTAAGAAAGAAGTATAAACTCTGATGAAAACAAGGAAGTGCTAGAGAAAAAGAAAGTACCTAGAAAAATTCTCCCTATTGATCTGCCATCAGTTTAAAGTGAGTGACTATTTAGTACAGCCAACAGGCAGTTAAGTGATAGCGGGAGCAGTCTACCAGCTGACAAAACTCAGAAATTATTGCTCCTTTATCTTAACGGCAAACTTGTAAAACTTAGCTAATAAAAGATTTAATAATAAAGTCATAATAATCTTTATAATAAAAATTTACATTTAGTGTTGTTTTCTGGAAGCATGTTCTCTGATTGAGATACTTGGCTTTGGATAAATATTGATTTTTTTCTAACCAGATATTTAGAATTCAGTCAAATAGGAATTGGCACATGTCTAATATACTTTAATATTTCTTATCCTGTCAAAGCTCATTAGCCAAAACTGCTGTTGACTGGCACAGCAGGAAATTAGTCCAAAACAGCCTTGTTGAAATGTGCCTGTCTGAATATGCGTTTTTCAGCTCTCTTCAGTGAAGCATTCAATTTACAAAGGCATGTGTTTTATAGTATCACAAAAGTTTTTTTCTTCCTCAACACTCTTCTCTTGCAAATCTTCAAATACCTAACATGATATTTGCTTAGTAGACAATAAGAGGATGCAAGTCCCTGTTTTCTGCTGAAAAAAAATGCATATCGATGTTCATAATGGCAAGGGGCCCGAGAAGACATTGTATCAAGAAAACAGGGTTAGGGAGTGGCCGAAGGAATCGGATCAGCTGCAACAGTGGCTAACTAGGAAGACTAGGAGGAGGATCCAATCTCTTAAGATGCAATCTTGCTTTTGATCCTGAGAAGCAAAGTTCTCAC
Source organism: Hylobates moloch (assembly GCF_009828535.3). NCBI lineage: Eukaryota > Metazoa > Chordata > Mammalia > Primates > Hylobatidae > Hylobates > Hylobates moloch. Next base: position 63,550,131 of record NW_026652277.1, read on the forward strand.
CTTTCAGCCTATCCTTTTTCCTCCTTCTTAGTGCCAGTTCCTCACCAGAGTAAAGAAATATCTTCTTTTTTCCTTCCCCAATCTATTCATGTTTCAACTTTCAAGCACTAATGAGACAGAGCCTCTTTGATCTCTTTCTAAGTATTTCCTGAGTATTTCAACCTGTTGTCTCATGGGTTTAATGAGCATCACAGATGATCCATTGATGTTTCCAGCTTACTGAACCATTTGTTATTACAGTGATTATTATGAAATGCATTTTGGCAAACACTCTTTCCTCTTAATTTTTAAACCCATGTGTACTCTAAGGGAAATCTAGTCCATGTGTTTTTGACTCATTTGTGCCCAGGTCATTAGAATGTGGTTGATCAGAGCTAACTCAACTCTAAGTAGTGCTCTGGGCCCTCTCATAATACACCCATGGTCTTAGCTTCTGCAAGACATCACCAATCAGATTTTGTGTGGTTCATGTGCAACTCCAGCTATTCTAAGTTGATCTATGACGTACTTCCATGCACCTTTTCTTAATTAATTCCACATCTGTGTTGCTGTTTTCCTTGGATGCCCTACGTGAGACTGAGACAAGTTTGAACACACGCTCTTTCTTCTAGAAAGGATCTAGAAATAGTAACAGAAATAATAATACTCAACATTTATTGAATATTTGCTAGGTACTAGGCACTGTAAAACTACATATATTTAATTCTCACAATGACCCAATGAGGTGGGTAAGATTATTATTTCCATTTTACAGATTAGATTATTTCCATTTTACAGACTGTTTTACAGATTTTACCTACATGTAAGGTCACAACTAATATCTGTATACAACCACAGATAAAAACTAATCAGTCTAGCACCACAGCCAGTGCTTTTGACCACTACGTAGTCATTATATGAGGTTGTGACTCTATGTCGATAATAAATTGTATTTCCTTATAGTGGATTTGAGATACGTTTGTGAATAGGCCTGCCATTGTTAGCTTTCTTAGACAGCTACCTCAGTGACATATATGTTAAGATTCGCATCCATTAGATATATGGCTATTTGTGAAAATGCCCATACAGATTTCCCCCCTCCTTTTTTTTTTTTGAGGCAGAATCTCGCTCTGTTGCCCAGGCTGGAGTGTAATGGCACAATCTTGGCTCACTGTAACCTCCACCTCCTGGGTTCAAGTGATTCTCCTGTCTCAGCCTCCTGAGTAACTGGGTTTACAGGCACCCACCACCAGGCCTGGCTAATTTTTTGTGTTTTTAGTAGAGACAGGGTTTCACCATGTTGGCCAGGCTGGGCTTGAACTCCTGACCTCAGGTGATCCACCTGCCTCGGCCTCCCAAAGTGGTGGGATTACAGGTGTGAGCCACCACTCCCGGTTCCATACAGATTCCCTTGGGCAAGAAGACAGCAATTGGAGCCAGATCCATCTGCTTGTAGTAGATATCCTGGGGTGTAATCTGATCCCAGAGGGTATCTCAAAATGATGTCCAGTTCAAGGTGAGAGATGCTGCTCCTGCCAAGGGGACTTGCCTGTGTGCTCTTTATATGACGAAATGCCCAGGAAGAACCAATGCTATGCACCTATGAGACACATGCCATGGACATACTGAATTGAATATTCAAACCCAGAAACCTAATTGGAAGATAGCAGATGAACAAGATTGTACCTTTATAGGAATTTTATGAGCAGGACCAGCTTGTCTTCAAGTGAAGATAAAGTCCTGTCCTCATAGCTCGTGTCCACATTCATCTGCACCTTAAATTTCCTTGTGAAAATCTGGGTCAGGGAGACAGTTATATTTGTTGTGCATCTGCTCAGCCACATCTCTGGCCTTTCTCTAAATATTAGTCAAACCAAAATATGTTTGGGGAAGAGATGCCCAGAGAACCAGGGGACAGCCACTGTCTCTGAACCATATAGAACCAGTTATGGACACTTAAGGTTGTGGCAGATTCCCATCCCTGATTTTGTGGCTTACCCTCGCTCACATTTTAGCCATACAACCTTAGGCCTCAAGGATATACTTTTAACCTCATAATTAAACTCCATAAAGAAAATTTTATTTAGGTTTTCTAATCAAAGCCTTAGCCAACCTACATCTTCCTTTTTATTTATTTTCTTATTGACAGGGTCACCTCTGTTACCCAGGCTAGAGTGCAGTGGTGTGATCATAGCTCACTATAATCTCAAACTCCTGGGCTCAAACAATCTTCCTGCCTCAGCCTCCCAAGTAACTGGGACTACAGGCATGCAACACCAGGCCTGGCTAATGTTTTGACTTTTTATTTTCTTGTAGGGACAGGGTTTGTTGCCCATGTGGATCTTGAATCCTCACCTCAAGCAGTCCCCCTGCCTCAGCCTCACTAGGTGCTGGGATTACAGATGTGGGCCACTGCCTGGCCTCTATACCTTCTTCTTGCATAATCTCATCAGATCATTTGCCATCTATATTTTGACTCCCAACTCCAAGCCTCTAGTCTACATCTCTCTACTGTGTTTATGAACTGTGCATCCCTTTGCCTGCTTGACTTCTCTTTTCAGAGGTCTCATAGGTATCTCAAACTCAATGTCTCAAGTAGAATTTATCATCCCTGCTTCTTCTCAGCTCCCATAGAGGCTGCTTCCCTTGTATTCTCAGTCTACAGTAAAAGACTGTAAATTTCCTCTCCTTCCTCATCTCCTTTACATCCAATCTATCTAGTTGTGACAATTCTACCTCTTTCAAATGTCTTAAATCAGCATATCTGCTTCGGCTGCTCTTCTTTCACAGCTCTTCCCCTGCAACTACAAACATCACTCACCTGCATCTCCACCAGCTCTCTGTGCCCCCAATTCACTCTCCACCCTCTGTATGTATGATTCTCTCTTCAGGCTCTCTATTGCCCTTCGGATAAAATCCTAACCCCTTACTGATGTGTCTTTCTGTCTAGATTGTGAGTTCATTAAGAAAAGGGATGCTAGTCCCTAAATTCATAATTAAATATTCATCAAATAATATTTGTTAAATGAATGAAAGTGCCTACACTGGTTCTACATGATGACAGAACTAATCTTTTTCCTGCAAATGTGGTAAGAAAGGGATGGAGTGATAATCTCTGCCTCTCTTGACCCACATCTTTCAAACAGGAGAGAAGGACATTGACACTGTTTGGCATATTCCAGTTATGTGTCCCTTAAAATACTTTAAAGGGATAAGCTCATTGCATCCCAGCAGGTACCTTGTAAGTATCATCATCTTCATTTTACACATGAGAAAACTGAGGTCCAGTAAAGAATGTGCCCAAGCTCACACATCTTAGTAATTGGCCAAAACATCATTCAAACCTTCGTCTATCTAACTCCAAAACTGGGCCTCAATCAACCATATAAAATTCAATCCAGGAACGAAGTCCAGTAACCTTGTAAATGAACCATCTCAGATCCAGGCATCCTGCCCACCTTCCCTCAATGTGGCCAACACACATTCAAACTTCCGTTCCACCCACAAAAGCTCCCCAATCACAGTCCACAGGCTCCAGCAGAGCTCAGAGTTTGCCGATCTGGTGTAGAGATAAGGAGTCACTCACATAACTTTTCTGATCCAATCATATCCACTTTCTTTTCCTGGACCAGATAGAGAGTTTTAGTTAAAATTCTTATCTGTTACTGCTTAAAGACACATTTCTCATTTTTGCAGGTTCTGATACTTCAGAAGAATGAGGAGCTAATAAAAATAGCCAGAGTGCAAAGAGGAAAGTGTATTTCCTGCATCACACTTTGAAGCTTTCAGAATTTTGGACCTAGTTGCTCATGTGAATGGAGCAACCTGAGCGTTGTAAGATTTAACACAATTCCTTGAAGAGCAAAAATGTCTGAGTGAGGAAAACAGTAACATAGGGTCATAAGCTCAGGGAAAACTAGTATAAAATGGGAGCTAATATCTGACTGGATTCATTTTAAAATTCAACCACATTCATGAGCACTTACTATGTACCTAGCACTGGATACAGAAATAAATAAGGCTCAGCCCCTGCTGGTGAGCTCAGGGAGACAGACACAAAAACAAATAAGTAGCAATTTATGATTATAATTAAATGAATAGAAGTACCTAAAAGATAAAGGATAAAGAGTAAAAAATTTGTTTCGGGAATCCTAGGAAACTTGAGATTCTCAAAGGAAGTGACATCTAAGTAGGGTTTTGAAGGACAAATAGGAGTTCATTACATTGAAAAGTGAAGAAAAGTACTCTAGGCAGAAAGGAAGGCACAAGCAAAGATGAGCAAACAAACAAAAAAGTCCATGGAGTTTATGAGTTAGTGAGTTGGACAAAAGGAATCTAGCTCATTAGTGTCCTTGTTAAAACATAATCTGCGTTTGCAGCAGAGACTGAAAGTTGCTACTCATCCTCCCTCTCTTCCTTAGAAATGCCACCATGAGACTGTATTTCCAAGTTCCCTTCAATCCAGAGTGGTCTGTGAGATATAAGCAGACATTGTAGTGTGGGGCTTTAAGAGTTGTCAATGTCAGGAGAACCACCATTTCCCCCTTTCTTCATTCTTCCTGTTCGCTGCTTGGAATCTAACCTGATGGCTGGTGCTCCAATAGCCGTCTTGGATGATGAACCAGCCTTGATGATGGAAATCATGCACGAAAGAGGGAGGTTAAGAAGGAGCCTGCATCCCCTATGACACTGAAATCTTGCATTGTAGCCATGAACTGCCTATTTCTGTACTTCATATTATATAAAAGAAAATCAAACCCCTAAATCTTGTTTAAGCCTTTGTTATCTGGGTTTTCTATTATATACAGCTGAATACAATTCCTAGTGGAAACAATTTATTTCCTTCTACGTATATCAACTTTTCCCAAACAGCAGGGAATGCAGCTGCCAGCAGCTCCAGAGAAAATATTCATAATGGTTAAGAGCTGAGATTCAGGAGACTGCCTGACTCCACCACTCACTAGCTTGACCATGAGCAAATTCCTTAACTGTCTTTTACCTCTGTCCTCTTTTTAATTTTTTTGAGGCACAGTATCTCTATGTTGCCCAGCCTGGTCTCGAACTCCTGGGCTCAAGCGATCCTCCCGCCTTGGCTTCTGGAGTAGCTGGGACTACAGGTGCGTGCTACTGCACCTAGCTCTTCTTTTTTCATAATAGGGATAATAATAGTACTTCTAGGTTGGTTGTGAAGATCAAGTTAAGAAATAACCCACATAAAGTGCTTTAGGTGTGCCCAGCACCTAATAATCAAGTAGCAAATATATTATTATTTTTAATTTTAGTTCTGTGAATCCAGAAGTTACCAGCAGATAAATCCCAGGAGAGGACTGGGGCTGTTCCAGCTTGGGTGAAGGTCCAGGTGGCCAGGAGTTTGGAACACTAAGATTGGCCTAGCCTGGGTCCCAAGCCCACCTTGGTGGTGGGGATGATGTGGCTCGGGAGGTGTCGATCAAGTATGTTGCAAGGAGGTGAGTGCTGGGCAAACAAAGACAAAGGTTGCCCTATACCCCTTATTTGCCTCTTGAGGATATTGAGAAAACATGTGTCTACTAAGCTCTCAAACTTTTTATACTGATGATTTAAGGAATTGCTATCATCAGCATTCTCATCAGTCTTGGGCCGTTTTTCTTTCCTATCAGACTTAACACCAAGTTGGGATCTCACTGTTCTCTCAGTGCTGAGGCAGCTCCTGGAAGACCCTGCACAGCTCAGCCCCTGCCTCCCCTCCCTTTCCATCACTAGCCAGTGATAGGAACAATAAGTATATGCAGAGACAAGGCAGCAACATTCACTACTGAGACTGTCACTGTCAGGGGAAAAAGCAGTCTATAGAAGAAACACAAAACAGCCCAGAAACTAAACAGCTGCCTGGTGTGTGCTATTGTGCTGCAAAATGTTCCAGCTCTGATGACATTGCTGTGTGTGTGTGTGTGTGTGCGTGTGTGTATTCATCACGTTTTTTTATTTTCTGTATTCTGATGATTTGACATCTGAGCCTTGCTGACCTTGGAGAAACTGCCTTCCCAGGGTTAGCTAATTCCTAGAGATAGTAAACAACTGGTCAAGGAGCATGCCTTTGAAATGCAAACCAGCCAATCCAGACTCCACACCCTCTACTGGACTTGCCCACACCAGGCCACTGTCTACCTGCCTTCATCATCCCAGGCCCTGGTACCAGACAACCAGGGAAAGCCCTTGTGTCCCATAGCTTCCTAAAATTATTTAGACTGGCTAATCCTAAACCAGTTTACCTTGCCCTTTCCTTCCTGCAAAAAAACACAAGAAAACCTCCTGCTCACGTTTCCCCCTCATTCCCTGTGCCTCCTGGGTTGATCTGGGTGTTTCCCCACGTGGCCCTGCATGGCGTGCTGTGCCTCCTGCATCTAGGGATCTGTGCCTCTACAAACTTCTTCCAGGCTGGGCATGGTGGCTCATGCCTATAATCCCAGGGTTTTGGGAGGCCAAAGCAGGAGGATCACTTGAGTGCAGAAGTTTGAGAGCAGCCTGGGAAACATGGCCAGACATTGTCCCTACAAAAAATTAAAAAAAAATTATCTGGGTGAGGTGGCTCATGCCTGTAGTCCCAGCTACTCGGGAGGCTGAGGCCAGGTGGGGGTTGCTTGAGTCCAGGAGATCAAGACTGAAGTGAGCCGTGATTGCAGCACTGCATCCAGCCAGGGTGACAGAGGGAGACCCCTTTTTTTTTTAAAAAAAAAAAAAGATCTTTCTTCTTGACAGTGATTTCCATGTCTGTCTTACCATACGTGAGAAATACAAATTAGCCAGTATTACGTGATAAATACAAATCCCGGGTACTGTTTAAAACAGTGTGTGGAGTGTGTGTGTGTGTGTGGCGTGTGGTGAGTGTGTGGTGTGTGTGTGTAGGGTGTGGGGTGTGGTTGTGTGTGTGATGTGGTTATGTATGTGTGTTGCATGTTTGTGTGTGGTGTGTCTTTGTGTGTGTTGTGTGGGGTGTGGTTATATGTGTGTGTGGTGTGTGTGTGTGTTGTGGGGTGTGGTTACATGTGTGTGGTGTGGTGTGTTGTGTGTGGTGTGGTTGCATGTATGTGGTGTGTTGCGTGTTGTGTGTGGTGTGGTTCTATGTGTGTGGTGTGTGTGTGTGGTGTGTGGGGGGTGTGTGGGGG
>NW_026652277.1:63557564-63558160 GCF_009828535.3 Hylobates moloch
GTGTGTGTGTGTGTGTGTGTGGTGTGTACACACAAGCATTTGCAAATCTACAATGTTTAGGAAAAGCAGGCTTGGACTTAACTTTTCTTAAGCTCCAATTTTCTCCGGAACTTGCACAAGAGATGCCAGGCTTTCTGATGCTGGTGATGGCCCTGTTTGCCAAGTGTTTATCTCATGAATCATAACATTGGCCTCTCATTTTATTTTATTGGACCAGTCCTCCTGGGAACATATTTTGTATCCAAAGAAATGATATTAAGAATATTCAATAAGCCAATTTCAATAAGCCAATTTCAATAAGCCAACAACTCAGAAATTTCTCAAACTCCCGGGCTCAAGTGATCCTCCTGCTTTGGCCTCCTGAGTAAATAGGACTACAGGCATGTACCGTCATGCCCGGCTCATTTTTTAATTTTTATTTTTGTAGAGACAGGATGTCTCTATGATGCCCAGGCTGGTCTTAAACTCCTGGGCTCAAGGGAACCTCCCTCTTTGGCCTCCCGAAGTGCTGGGATTACAGGAATGAACCACCTCACCCAGCCAATCTTAGCATCTTTTTTTTTTTTTTTTTTTTTTTTGAGATGGAGTCTTGCTCT
>NW_026652277.1:63558260-63573217 GCF_009828535.3 Hylobates moloch
CTGGAGTGCAGTGGCGCGATCTCAGCTCACTGCAACCTCTGCCTCCCAGGAGGTTCTCCTGCCTCAGCCTCCTGAGTAGCTGGGACTACAGGCACACACCACCACACCTGGCTAATTTTTGTATTTTTAGTTGAGATGGGGTTTCACCACGTTGGCCAAGCTGGTCTTGAACTCCTGACCTCAAATGATCCAGATAAGATTGTTTTAGAGGTTTATGGGAGGCCTGAATCCATGTTCATGTCACGATGTGGTTCTGTGATTAAGTTCTTGATGACAACTGTCTTGTTAACTATGATTATTGAGGGTAAAGGTCAAAGTTCAACACAGCAGATGACAGCTCCATTCTTTCTCCACTGTGAAGACTGGTGGAGGAGAAAGGATACCAAAGTTTCCTAAAGGTCTGATTTTGCTTCCTACTCTACACACGTTATTTCATCTAAAATCCTCAGAATGGCTGGACATTGTGGCTCTCGCCTATAATCCCAGCACTTTTGGAGCCCTGTGTGGCTTTTTTCTTTTTGCTCTTAATTCTTCTTTATATCCCTAGGGCAAATTAGTGTTCAATAAATGTCTGTTAATAAAGGACAGCTTGATCTCCAGTTGTAATTAATACATGTCATCTGTTATAGGCAGAATCCTGACTTTCCCAAAGACATTTACATCCTAATTCCCGGGGCATGTGAATACATTAGATTGCATGGCAAAGAGAGAATTAAGGTTGGAAACAGAATTAAGGCTTCTAATCAGCTGACTTATAATAAGGGAGATTATTCTGAGTTATTGGGTAGGCCCAATATAATCACAAGGGCCCTTAAATGTGGAAGAGGGAACAGAAGATAGAACCACAGTGATGTACTGTGAGACCTGGCCCATCCTTGCTGGCTGTGAAGATGGAGGAAAGCAGCCACTAGAGGATCTCCCCTATAGCTTCCAAAGGAATCCAGCCTTGCCGACACCTTGATTTTAGTGCAGTAAGACCCATGTGGACTTCTGCCCTCCAGAACTCTAAGATAATCAATTTGTGTTGTTTTAGGTCACTAAATTTGTGGTCATTTGTTGCAACAGCAATAGGAAAGGAACATGCCATCTCTGACTCCATTATCACAACCAGTGTAGAACTGACTCTTTTTCATTATTTAGCCTAACTGCCTCATTCTCCTCTTCCTATCACCAGTATTTTACCCAGGCTGCTAGGACACAGAAAAGAATTGTCCACCTTCAATTATCATCTGAGAAACAACTCACAGATACAAGCTTAAAGGTCTTCAATTCAAGGTCTAGGTATAATTCAGCTTCTCAAGATAATGGCACTTGAATCCTAAAGAGTGGATGAGCTGTTCATGTGTGTCCTTTGAACTCAGCCTTTGTAACTCACCAGGGGAGGTGTGAGGCAGCAGCCCACAGGCAGAGTTATTCAGCAGTCCTCTCTCCTGAGGGGTTCTTCTCCCCACCAGGCCCATCTGCTTGCATTCTGTTGGGCAGGAACCACTCAAAAGGGATTTAGCCTCTCCTTTATGCCAGCTTCAGGGAGAGCCAAATGTAGGAGATCAAAGAGCTACCACTCCTTGTCCCCAGCCGAGCAGAAAGGAGGCCACGTGAAGCACCTCTCTCCCTCCAGGAGGGCTGCAGTGACCATCTCCTTATATGCTCTGTTACCTTGGCCTCTCAGAATTTAAGTGAGACCTTGACCACCACAGAGTTTTCAGTTTATTAACACTACAGGCGTATCCAAATGTGTTTTAAGTAATTGTATATTTTAAATGTTTACATTTAATAGATTAACACATTTAACCCATAAAAAAGCAATGCTATGTAATGATGCAATTCAGGATTTATAAAAGTATTAATTCATAGTGCACTACAGGCACTGTAGATTGCTAACGGGGTATGTAGTTAGTTGATGTAATGCAATATCATCTTTGAATTCTGCCTGTTTATTTCTGTGACTCTTCGGAGTTGACGATTTGGAGAGAAAGTTGAAAGTATAAATATGAAACTCACTGTGGCTGGGAGGCCTCAGCCAAGTAGAACTCCTGCCCCACACCACTCCACATCAGCCCTGACATCCACCTCCCTTCCCTGCTTGAAGTGATCCCAAACATTCCTGTCTGCACTGGGAATGACAGTGAGTAATTTAGTGATAAGACATCAGAGGCTTCAAGAAGCATATAGGAAAAAGGAAGAAGGGGAGCTAGGCTGAGATGTATATGTGGCCTTCATGACTGCAGACTCCAAAATATATTCTCTCCAGCTGGTCATTCATTTCAGGAAACAGTTTGTATTAGGAACTTCAGCTTGCGAAAACATAACTCAGGGAGAATTTATGACGTTTTTAAGTGTAGTTTTAGTTCCTGCAAAGAGGCTAATTGCTGAAGGAGAACTCTCTAGCACTGGAGAGGAAGGAAGTGTACTCTACCTCTTTATGTTCCATTTCTTTAGGAATATCTGAGCTTAGGGGTGGTGCTGTCAATGGACTCCAATGACCCTAGAGAGGCCTAGGACTCACAACAGAGCTGTGGTCTATTTTTAAGCCTGACTTAAAGGTCTGGAAGTTATTAGAGCTTTGCTAAATGGGCTAACATGAAGTTGAGAAGTCTCTCCCCTGGCTTCTACCACCACACAGTTGGCTGTCACCGAATATTTTTATTAGCATAGGCAAACAGGTAATAATACAGAAAATTGTCTATTCCAACATTGGTGACATTCTCTGGTCTGAAGTATTTATGATTTTCTTTTCCAATTGCATAAACTGTAGGAAACCACTTTTACATTGCAGAGTTATTGCTGCACAAGAGAACTAAAGATCTACTTCTTTATTGTTAGTGGAGAGGAAGTTATATGTAAATGATGACATCTGGAACACCAATCTAAGATGCAAGCAAATAGTTCTGAAATAAAGTTAGGTCTCTTGACCAATTAGAGATATGTGTTTGACAGAAACCCTGTGCAATTTATTAGCTATCCAGATAGTTTCCAGCAGGTATGAATTTCTAGTGATTCTAGGTTATCGATTGTCTTATGATCAGGATGGAAGCTGAAAGGTAATGTGGCATGAGTTCCAGCTGGGGATAGTTGAATAACAATGAAAAAAAAGTATGTGATTAAGCACCTGTGAGCAATTACTAGTGGTGCCTTTGGATGAGCCAGAACCCAGGCCTGGTACTGTATTCTTCTTTCCTACCAAGACTGTGGCATACAATGTCTGTTTTAAAGCTGTACTATAGTGCTATTGGCTATTACAGTACCAAGGTCTCATCTATATCTGGAAGGCTCCAGACATTGCAAAAGCATGTTTACATGTGCGTTGAGTTAGAGCAGGGTTTCTCAACCTCGGCATTGCTGAACTTTTGGGCTGGGTAATTCATTGTTGTAAGGTCTTGTTCTGTGAATTAAATGTAGGATATATAGCAGCACCCTGGCCTCTACCTACAAGGTACCAATAGTTGTGACAACCAGAGATGTCTTCAGACATTGTCAAATGTCCCCCATGGGGCAGGTTGGGAGGTGAGGACTGGGTAAAATTGCCCCAGTTGAGAATCAGTGAGTGGTTCTCTTGATTTCATAATATAAGAAAAGTACTTTTTTTTTTTTAATACAAAGCCAGAATGATGATTCTAAGCCACTTCTGAAATTTCATTCATGGCAAATGAATCTCCTTTTTCTTTATTTGTCAAACCCAACAGTTTTGATTTTTCAGTCATCTTTGTATGCTTCATGGTGCTCAACATAATGTTCTATTCACATAGTAGGTCCTTAGCAATGCTGTCTGAATGAGTAAAAGGATCCATTTTTCCCCTACTTCTGTCCACATGTTCTGGGTGGGTTCCTGGGAATTTAAAATGTGGCCTAAGCTAAGCCAATCGGACCACTCCATTTCTCTGGACATAGTAATAGGTACCAGGCTCACACATACCTGAGCCAGCGTTATGAAAGTGAATCATAGGACTTGATGGGAATGTTGGGATCAGCACACTCAGTTTAGCTTTTTGTTGTTGCTACTGTTTTTCCTGCTGGTTTTGAACTTGGAAAGATGTCACCCCTAGAATTCTGGCAGCCTTGTGATGCTACAAGCTCTTATAAGAGGAGAGCCTGTTGAAGAGTTGACCAGTGAAGGTGGAGCAGAGCTGAGAGATGAAAAGAAGGACATCAGATCCTGATTTCTACCTCTGGATCCGGTGGCTTCTCGCTATGGTATTTCTAGCCATGACCATCTCTGGACTCATCGGTTGCTTGAGCCAATATTTTCCTGCATATTTATCTATTTCCATTTTTATTATTTTTTTTGTTTAAGCCAGTTTGAGTTAGGATTTCTATCACCTGAGATTAGAAAAGTCCTCATTTAGGCTGGATACGGTGGCTCATGCCTGTAATGCCAGCATTTTTGGAGCATGGATCCCCTGCTCAGGCAGGTGAATTGCTTGAGACCAGGAGTTCAAGACCAGCCTGGCCAACATGGCAAAACCCCATCTCTACAAAAAAAAAATACAAAAATTAGCCAGGCATGGTGACAGGTGCCTGTAGTCCCAGCTACTTGAGAGGCTGAGGCAGGAGGATCACCTGAGCCTGGGAGGTTGAGGCTGCAGTGAGCCATGATGTCATCACTGCACTCCATCCTGGGCAATAGAGTGAGATCCTTTCTCAAAAAACAAAACAAAACAAAATCTGTGAAGAATGACAATGGTAGTTTAATGGGAATTGCATTTAATCTACAAATTACTTTGTGCATATGGCCATTTTCATAATATTGATTCTTCCTATCCATAAGCATAGAATGTTTCTCCATTCGTTTGTTTCCTCTCTGATTTCTTTGAGCAGTGGTTTCTAGTTCTTGAAGAGGTCCTTCACTTCCCTTGTTAGTTGTATTCCTAAGTATTTTATTCTTTTTCTAGCAATTTGGAATGGGAGTTCATTCACGATTTGGCTCTCCGCTTGCCTGTTGTTGGTGTATAGGAATGCTAGTGATTTTTGCACACTGATTTTATATCCTGAGATTTTGCTGAAGTTGCTTATCAGCATAAGAAGCTTTTGTGCTGAGATGATGAGGTTTTCTAGATATAGGATCATGTCATCTGCCAAAGAAGATAATTTTGCTTCCTCTTTCCCTATTTGAATATGCTTTATTTCCGTCTCTTGCCTGATTGCCCTGGCCAGAACTTCCAATACTATATTGAATAGGAGTGGTGAGAGAGGGCATCCTTGTCTTGTGCCAGTTTTCAAGGGGAATGCTTGCAGCTTTTGCCCATTCCATATGACATTGATTGTGGGTTTGCCATATATGGCTTTTATTATTTTGAAGTATGTTCTTTCAACACCTAGTTTATTGAGAGTTTTTAACATGAAGGGATGTTGAATTTTATCAAAAGCCTTTTCTGCATCTATTGATATAATCATGTGGCTTTTGTCTTTAGTTCTGTTTATGTGATGAATCACATGTATTGATTTGCATACGTGGAACCAACCCTGTATTCCCAGGATGAAGCCTACTTGAACCTGATGAATCAGCTTTTTGATATGCTGTTGGAATCCACAAACAATCCCATTAAAAAGTGGGTAAAGAACATAAACAGGCACTTCTCAAAAGAAGACATGAGTGGCTGACAAGATGGCCAGTCTGCAGCTCCCAGCAAGATCAACGCAGAAGACCGGGGACTCCCTCCCCTAGCCAAGGGAAGCCGTGAGGGACTGTGCCGTGAGGAATGGTGCTCTCTGGCACAGATACTACACTTTTCCAACCGACTTCACAAACTGAAGACCAGGAGATTCCCTCAGGTGCCTATGCCACCAGGGCACTGGGTTTCAAGCACAAAACTAGGCGGCCATTTGGGCAGACACCAAGCTAGCTGCAGGAGTTTTTTTTCATACCCCAGTGGCACCTGGAAAGCCAGTGAGACAGAACCATTCACTCCCCCAGAAAGGGGGCTGAAGCCAGGGAGCCAAGTGGTCTAGCTCAGTAGATCCCACCCCCATGGAGCCCAGCAAGCTAAGATCCACTGGCTTAAAATTCTCACTGCCAGTACAGCAGTCTGAAGTCGACCTGGGATGCTTGAGCTTGGTGGGGGGAGGGGCGTCTGCCATTACTGGCTTCAGTAGGTGGTTTCCCCCTCACAGTGTAAACAAAGCCACTGGGAAGTTCAAACTGGGTGGAACCCACCACAGCTTGGCAAAGTCGCTATAGCCAGACTGCCTCTCTAGATTCCTCCTCTCCAGGCAGAGCATCCCTGAAAGAAACCCAGCAGCCCCAGTCAAGGGCTTGTAGATAAAACTCCCATCTCCCTGGGACAGACCATCTTGGGAAAGGGGCAGCTGTGGGCACAGCTTCAGCAGACTTAAATGTTTCTACCTGCTAGCTCTGAAAAGAGTAGCAGATCTCCCGACACAGTGCTCAAGCTCTGCTAAGGGAAAGACTGCCTCTTCAAGTGGGTCCCTGACCCCCGTGCCTCCTGACTGGGAGACACCTCCCAGCAGGGGTCGACAGACACCTCAAACAGGAGAGTCCCAGCTGCCACTTGCCAGGTGCCCCTCTGGGATGAAGCTTCCAGAGAAAGGAACAAGCAGAAATGTTTGCTGTTCTCCAGCCTCTGCTGGTGATACCCAGGCAAACAGGGTCTAGAGTGGACCTCCAGCAAACCTGCAAAGGGCCCTGACTGTAAGTAGGAAAACTAACAAACAGAAAGGAATAGCATCAACATCAACAAAAAGGATGTCCACAGAGAAACCCCATCCAAAGGTCACCAACAGCAAAGACCAAAGGTAGATAAATCCACAAAGATGAGGGAAATCCAGCTTAAAAGTCTGAAAATTCAAAAAACCAGAATGCTCTTCTCCTCCAAAGGATCACAACTCCTCGCCAGCAAGGAAACAAAACTGGATGGAGAATGAGTTTGATGAATTGACAGAAGCTTCAGAAGGTGAGTAAAAACAAATTCGTCTGAGCTGAAGGAGGATGTTCCAACCCAAAGCAAGGAGGCTAAGATTCTTGAAAAAAGGTTAGATGAATTGCTAACTAAAAGAACCAATTTAGAGAAGAACATAAATGACCTAATGGAGCTGAAAAACACAGCACGAGAACTTTGTGAAGCATACACAAGTATCAATAGCCGAATCGATGAAGCAGCAGAGAGGATATCAGAGATTGAGGATCAACTTAATGAAATAAAGTGTGAAGACAAGATTAGAGAAAAAAGAATGAAAAGGAGTGAACACAGCCTCTAAGAAATATGGGACTACGTGAAAAGACCAAACTTACATTTGATTGGTGTACCTGAAAGTGACAGGGAGAATGGAATCAAGATGGAAAACACTCTTCAGTGTATTATCCAGGAGAACTTCCCCAACCTAGCAAGACTGGCCAACATTCAAATTCAGGAAATACAGAGAACACCATAAATACTAATAGAGAAGAGCAACCCCAAACACATAATTTTCACATTCACCAAGGTTGAAATGAAGGAAAAAATGTTAAGAGCAGCCAGAGATAAAGGTTGGGTTACCCACAAAGGGAAGCCCATAAGACTAACAGTGGATCTATCTGCAGAAACCGTACAAGCCAGAGGAGAGTTGGGGCCGATATTTAATATTCTTAAAGAAAAGAATTTTCAACCCAGAATTTCATATCCAGCCAAACTAATCTTCATAAGCAAAGGAGAAATAAAATCTTTTACAGACAAGTAAATTTGGGGAGATTTTGTTACCCCCAGGTCTGCCTTACAAGAGCTCCTGAAGGAAGCACTAAATATGGAGAGGAAAAACTGGTACCAGCCACTGCAAAAACATACCAAATTGTAAAGACCATCAACAATATGAAGAAACTGCATCAGCTAATGGCAAAATAACCAGCTAGTATCATAATGACAGGATCAAATTCACACATAACAACATTAATCTTAAATGTAAATGAGCTAAATGCCCAAATTAAATGACACAGACAGGCAAACTGGATAAAGAGTCAAGACCCATCAGTGTGCTGTATTGAGGAGCCCCATCTCACATGCAGAGGCACACATAGGCTCAAAATAAAGGAAGATTTACCAAGCAAAAGACAAGCAAAAAAAAAAAAAAAAAAAAAGCAGGGGTTGCAATCCTAGTCTCTGATAAAACAGACTTAAACCAACAAAGATATCAAATTGTCTCTGTTTGCAGATGGCATGATTGTATATTTAGAAAACCACATCATTGCAGCCCCAAATCTCCTTAAGCTGATTAGCAACTTCAGCTAAGTCTCAGAATACAAAATCAATGTGCAAAAGCCAAAAGCATTCCTATACACAAGTAATAGACAAACAGAGAGCCAAATCATGAGTGAGCTCCTCTTCACAATTGCTAAAAAGAGAATAAAATACATTGGAATACAACTTACAAAGGATGTGAAGGACTGCTTCAAGGAGAACTACAAACTACTGCTCAAGAAAATAAGAGAGGATACAAACAAATGGAAAAACATTTCATGCTCATGGATAGGAAGAATCAATATCATGAAAAAGGCCATACTAACCAAAGTAATTTGTAGATTCAATGCTATCCCCATCAAGCTAACATTGACTTTCTTCACAGAATTAGAAAAAAATACCTTAAAATTCATATAGCCCAAAAAAGAGCCCATATGTGGGCTCTCATAATATTATACTAATTATACAAATCCATTTACACAAAAACTTAGCAAATAAATTATTGATGTGCTATTTGCTTGATATTATATATTTCAGAGCTAATAAAATTCACTTTAATTTTGTTTATTTAAGATTAAAAAAAAAAACACAATGATATACAATCTTACACCAGTCAGAATAGCTATTATTTAAAAGTAAAAACAAAACAAAACAGATGCTGGCGAGGTTGCAGAGAAAAGGGAACGCTTTTATACCATTGGTAGAAGTGTTAGTTAGTTCAACCATTGGGAAAGACAGTGTGGCAATTCCTCAATGACCTAGAAGCGGAAATACCATTTGACCCAGCAATCCCATTACTGAGTATATACCCAAAGGAATATAAATCATTCTATTATAAAGACACATGAACACGTATGTTCATTGCAGCCCTTATTCACAATAGCGAAGACATGGAATCAACCTAAATGTGCATCAATGATAGACTGGATAAAGAAAATGTGGTACATATACACCATGGAATACTATGCAGCCCTAAAAAGGAATGAGATCATGTCCTTTGCAGGGACATGGATGGGGTTGGATGCCATTATCCTCAGCAAACTAATGCAGAAACAGGAAACTAAACACTGCATCTTCTCACTTATAAGTGGGAGCTGAATGATGAGAACACACGGACTTATGGAGAGAACAACACACACTGGGGGCTGTTGGAGGGGTAGAGGGAGGGAAAGCATCAGGAATAATAGGAATGGATGCTGGGCTTAATACCTAGGTGATGGGATGATCTGTGCAGCAAATCACCATGGCACACGTTTACCTATGTAACAAATCTGCACATCCTGCACATGTACCCCTGAACTTAAAATAAAAGTTGAAAAAAAAAAAAGAAAAGAAAAGACATGGCTCTACATGAGGGCTGGCCCAATAAGGAACCAATAAGACTCAGTGCAAATATTAATTTAGGATTGCATAATCTTAGCACCGAGGGGATCTTAAAAGTAAGGGCTTATGCATCACCTGACATTGGGGGTCCCTTTACCACATCCTTGTCAGAAGAACTCAGCCCTGCTTGAATGTTTTGGGAAGGTCAGAGCTTGCCAAAGTCTGTGCATTTCTCTGTGCAGCAGCTCTGGCTATTAATAAATTCCTACTATGAAGCAAAATCTGCTTCCAAGAAACTCCTCCTAGGAGCTAAGTCCATAGCTAAATAGAATAAAAATATGTTTTTTTTTTTTTACAATGAAGACAGATACCGTGTCTGTTTTTAGGCAAATCTTCTCCGTCTCAACCATTCTCAAGTGCTTCCAGATCCTCCTGAAAAATCATGATCAAAATCTTTGTAATTGTAAACAGACTTTGGAGAGCTACAGACCTCAGGTTGTAACCCATCTTCATAGCTTTTCAACTGTGACTTTAGAAAAGTTACTTATAGTTCCCTAGTAACTATGCTTTCTTTTTTTCTCTCTTTTTTTTTTATTATACTTTAAGTTCTAGGGTACATGTGCACAATGTGCAGGTTTGTGACATATGTATACATGTGCCATGTTGGGGTTCTGCACCCGTTAACTCATCATTTATATTAGGTATCTCTCCTAATTCTATACCTCCTCCCTCCCCCCACTCCACAACAGACCCTGGTGTATGATGTTCCCCACCCTGTGTCCAAGTGTTCTCATTGTTCAATTTCCACCTATGAGTGAGAACATGCAGTGTTTGGTTTTCTCTCCTTGTGATAGTTTGCTCAGAATGATGGTTTCCAGCTTCATCCATGTCCCTACAAAGGACATGAACTCATCATTTTTTATGGCTGCATAGTATTCCATGGTGTATATGTGCCACATTTTCTTAATCCAGTCTATCATAGATGGACATTTGGATTGGTTCCAAGTCTTTGCTATTGTGAATAGTGCCATAATAAACATACATGTGCATGTGTCTTTATAGCAGCATGATTTATAGTCCTTTGGGTATATACCCAGTAATGGGATGGCTGGGTCAAATGGTATTTCTAGTTCTAGATCCTTGAGGAATTGCCACACTGTCTTCCACAATGGTCGAACTAGTTTACAGTCCCACCAACAGTGTAAAAGCATTCCATTTCTCCACATCCTGTCCAGCACCTGTTGTTTCCTGACTTTTTAATGATTGCCGTTCTAACTGGCATGAGATGGTATCTCACTGTGGTTTTGATTTGCATTTCTCTGATGGCCAGTGATGATGAGCATTTATTCATGTGTCTGTGGCTGCATAAATGTCTTCTTTTGAGAAGTGTCTGTTCATATCCTTTGCACACTTGTTGATGGGGTTGTTTGATGTTTTCTTGTAAATTTGTTTGAGTTCTTTGTAGATTCTGGATATTAGCCCTTTGTCAGATGGGTAGATTGCAAAAATGTTCTACTATTCTGTAGGTTGCCTATTCACTCTGATGGTAGTTTCTTTTGCTGTGCAGAAGCTCTTTAGTTTAATTAGATCCCATTTGTCAGTTTTGGCTTTTGCTGCCATTGCTTTTGGTGTTTTAGTCATGAAGTCCTTTCCCATGCCTATGTCCTGAATGGTATTGCCTAGGTTTTCTTCTAGGGTTTTTATGGTTTTAGGTCTAACATTTAAGTCTTTAATCCATCTTGAATTAATTTTTGTATAAGATGTAAGGAAGGGATCAAGTTTCAGCTTTCTACATATGGCTAGCCAGTTTTCCCAGTACCATTTATTAAATAGGGAATCCTTTCCCCATTTCTTGTTTTTTTCAGGTTTGTCCAAGATCAGATGGTTGTAGATGTGTGGTATTATTTCCGGGGGCTCTATTCTGTTCCATTGGTGTATATATCTGTTTTGGTATGAGTACCATGCTGTTTTGGTTACTGTAGCCTTGTAGTATAGTTTGAAGTCAGGTAGTGTGATGCCTCCAGCTTTGTTCTTTTGGCTTAGGATTGTCTTGGCAATGCAGGATCTTTTTTGGTTCCATATGAACTTTAAAATAGTTTTTTCCAATTCTATGAAGAAAGTCATTGATAGCTTGATGGGGATGGCATTGAATCTATAAATTACCTTGGGCAGTATGGTCATTTTCACAATATGGATTCTTCCTATCCATGAGCATGGAATGTTCTTCCATTTGTTTGTGTCCTCTTTTATTTCATTGAGCAGTGGTTTGTAGTTCCTTGGAGAGGTCCTTCACATCCCTTGTAAGTTGGATTCCTAGGTCTTTTATTCTCTTTGAAGCAATTGTGAATGGGAGCTTACTCATGATTTGGCTCTCTGGTTGTCTGTTATTGGTGTATAGGAATGCTTGTGATTTTTGCATATTGATTTTGTATCCTGAGACTTTGCTGAAGTTGCTTATCAGCTTAAGGAGATTTTGGGCTGAGATGATGCAGTTTTCTAAATATACAATCATGTCATCTGCAAACAAGGACAATTTGACTTCCTCTTTTCCTAATTGAATACCTTTTATTTCTTTCTCTTGCCTGATTGCCCTGGCCAGAATTTCCAACACTATGTTGAATAGAAGTGGTGAAAGAGGGCATCCCTGTCTTGTACCAGTTTTCAAAGGGAATGCTTCCAGTTTTTGCCCATTCATTATGATATTGGCTGTGGTTCTGTCATAAATAGCTCTTATTATTTTGAGATACATCCCATCAATACCTAGTTTATCGAGAGTTTTTAGCATGAAGGGCTGTTGAATCTTGTTGAAGGCCTTTTCTGCATCTATTGAGATAATCATGTGGTTTTTGTCT
This sequence comes from Hylobates moloch, assembly GCF_009828535.3. Lineage (NCBI taxonomy): Eukaryota > Metazoa > Chordata > Mammalia > Primates > Hylobatidae > Hylobates > Hylobates moloch. The sequence continues at coordinate 63,570,601 of NW_026652277.1, forward strand.
TTGGTTCTGTTTATATGATGGATTATATTTATTGATTTGCATATGTTGAACCAGCCTTGGATCCCAGGGATGAAGCCAACTTGATCATGGTGGATAAGCTTTTTGATGTGCTGCTGGATTTGGTTTGCCAGTATTTTATTGAGGATTTTTGCATCAATGTTCATTGATTTTGGTCTAAAATTCTCTTTTTTTTTTTTCTGTGTCTCTGCCAGGCTTTCATATCAGGTTGATGTTGGCCTCATAAAATGAATTAGGGAGGATTCCCTCTTTTTCTATTGACTGGAATAGTTTCAGAAGGAATGGTACCAGCTCCTCTTTGTACCTCTGGTAGAACTGAGCTGTGAATCTGTCTGGTCCTGGACTTTTTTTGGTTGGTAGGGTACTAATTATTGCCTAAATTTCAGAACCTGTTATTGGTCTATTCAGGGATTCAGCTTCTTCCTGGTTTAGTCTTTGGAGGGTGTATGTGTCCAGGAATTTATCCATTTCTTCTAGATTTTCTAGTTTATTTGCATAGAGGTGTTTCTAGTATTTTCTGATGGCAGTTTGTATTTCTGTGGGATCAGTGGTGATATCCCCTTTATCAGTTTTTATTGCATCTATTTGGTTCTTCTCTCTTTTTTTATTATTCTTGCTAGCAGTCTACCAATTTTGTTGATCTTTTCAAAAAACAGCTTCTGATTGATTGATTTTTTGAAGGGTTTTTTGTGTCTCTATCTCCTTCAATTCTGCTCTGATCTTAGTTATTTCTTGCCTTCTGCTAGCTTTTTGAATGTGTTTGCTCTTGCTTCTCTAGTTCTTTTAATTGTGATGTTAAGGTGTCAATTTTGGATCTTTCCTGCCTTCTCTTATGGGCATTTAGTGCTATAAATTTCCCTCTCCACACTGCTTTAAATGTGTCCCCGAGATTCTGGTATGTTCTGTCTTTGTTCTCCTTGGTTTCAAAGAGCATCTTTATTTCTGCCTTCATTTTGTTATGTACCCAGTAGTCATTCAGGAGCAAGTTGTTCAGTTTCCATGAAGTTGAGTGGTTTTGAGTGAGTTTCTTAATCCTGAGTTCTAGTTTGACTGCACTGTGGTCTGAGAGACAGTTTGGTATAATTTCTGTTCTTTTACATTTGCTGAGGAGAGCTTTACTTCCAACTATGTAGTCAATTTTGGAATAAGTGTGATGTGGTGCTGAGAAGAATGTATATTCTGTTGATTTGGGGTGGAGAGTTCTGTAGATGTCTATTAGATCTGCTCGGTGCAGAGCTGAGTTCAATTCCTGGGTATCCTTGTTAACTTTCTGTCTCATTGATCTGTCTCATGTTGACAGTGGGGTGTTAAAGTCTCCCATTGTTATTGTGTGGGAGTCTAAGTCTCTTTATAGGCCTCTAAGGACTTGCTTTATGAATCTGGGTGCTCTTGTATTGGGTGCGTATATATTTATGATAGTTAGCTCTTCTTGTTGCATTCATCCCCTTACCATTATGTAATGGCCTTCTTTGTGTCTTTTGATCTTTGTTGGTTTAAAGTCTGTTTTATCAGAGACTAAGATTGCAACCCATGCTTTTTTTTGCTTTCCATTTGCTTGGTAGATCTTCCTCCATCCCTTTATTTTGAGCCTATATGTGTCTCTGCACTTGAGATGGGTCTCCTGAATACAGCACACTGATGGGTCTTGACTCTTTATCCAATTTGCCAGTCTGTGTCTTTTAATTGGATCATTTAGCCCATTTACATTTAAGGTTAGTATTGTTATATGTGAATTTGATCCTGTATTATGATGTTAGCTGGTTATTTTGCTCATTAATTGATGCAGTTTCTTCCTAGCATTGATGGTCTTTACAATTTGGCATGCTTTTGCAGTGGTTGGTATTGGTTGTTCCTTTCCATGTTCAGTGCTTCCTTCAGGAGCTCTTTTAAGGCAGGCCTGGTGGTGACAAAATCTCTCAGCATTTGTTTGTCTGTAAAGGATTTTATTTCTCCTTTGCCTATGAAACTTAGTTTGGCTGGATATGAAATTCTGGGTTGAAAATTCTTTTCTTTAAGAATGTGGAATATTGGCCCTAACTCTCTTCTGGCTTGTAGAGTTTCTGCCGAGAGATCAGCTGTTAGTCTGATGGGCTTCCCTTTGTGGGTAACCTGACCTTTCTCTCTGGCTGCCCTTAACATTTTTTCCTTCATTTCAACTTTGGTGAAGCTGACAATTATGTGTCTTGGAGTTGCTCTTCTCCAGGAGTATCTTTGTGGTGTTCTCTGTATTTCCTGAATTTGAATGTTGGCCTGTCTCTCTAGTTTGGGGAAGTTCTCCTGGATAATACCCTGAAGAGTGATTTCCAACTTGGTTCCATTCTTGTCATCACTTTCAGGTACACCAATCAGACGGAGATTTGGTCTTTTCACATAGTCCCATATTTCTTGGAGGCTTTGTTCATTTATTTTTACTCTTTTTTCTCTAAACTTCTCTTCTCACTTCATTTCATTCATTTGATCTTCAATCACTGATACTGTTTCTTCCAGTTGATCAACTCAGCTACTGAAGCTTGTGCATGAATCGTGTAGTTCTCATGCCATGGTTTTTAGCTCCGTCAGGTCATTTAAGGTCTTCTCTATGCTGTTTATTCTAGTTAGC